>NW_026858497.1:12500-15777 GCF_026571515.1 Ruditapes philippinarum | reverse complement strand
ATGTGTATAGTAAAAACTTAAAAAATCTTCTTTTAAAAAACCCAATAAGCTAGAGGTTAGATATTAAGCAGGAAACATCTTTTTGTTGGTGTCTACCAAGTTTGTTCAAATAAAAGCCCTTGGGTTAAAATTGGCCCTGCCAAAGGGGGGGGGGAGATCATTGTTTTTCATTATATGTGTGTAGTAAAAACTTAACATCATGAAACATCTTCTAATGGGTGTCTTCCAAGTTTGTTCAAATAAAAGCCCTGGGGTTTAGGGGGCCTATATACAGGTGAGTAATCTCAGGGCCATCATGGCCCTTTTGTTTGAGTTATTGCCCTTTTTAGCTCACCTGTCACAAAGTGACAGGGTGAGCTTTTGTGATCGCTTTTCGTCCGGCGTCCGGCCGTCCGTAAACTTTTACTTTAACCCATTACTTCATGAGCATTTTGTGAAAAATGGCTGTTTTCATTGAAAAGTCTCCCGTTACAAGTTCAAATTGCTATAATACTATAAAAACTGCTTCAACACTAATCAAACTTGGCACAAATGTTGACTGGACCATTGCCCTTGCAACAAAATGCTCAGACTTAAATTTTCTGTTACCGTGGCAACGAGGGGACATCTCAAAATTGCCAAAAATAACTATTTTGCGTTGATTTTTTCCATCAAAATTTACTTCAAAGTGCTGCAACTTCTCAATGGATTGAGATAGAGTCAAATGCTTTTCAGCGTTGGTTACACGTTACCTTTTGATCAATCTGGGGTCATTTACAGCCTCTCACAAGTCCAAAATTTTCTTGGCGATGAGGGGGACTCCGCCCCCTTCAAACCCCCCCTCAAAACAGAAGGGGGCACATCCCCCTTCTGGCAACCCCCTGATGTATCTTTTGGTAGGGGGCCGCGCCGAAAAAGAGGTCACTTTTTTTAACAACATTTCTCAAACAAAAACAAGTGTTTGTGGTCTAAATAAGGCATTTTTTCATCATTTGAGAGAACAAAAAAGGGGGGGTGGTGAAAAAGGCGTTAAAAGGCGTGTATATGAAGTAATGGGTTAAATGACATCTCCTCATAAACCACTAAGCCAATTTCATCCAAACTTCACAGGAATGTTCCTATGGTGGTCACCTTTAAAAATTGTTCAAAGAATTTAATTCCATGCAGAACTCTGGTTGCCATGGCAACCGAAAGAAAAAACTTTAAATATCTTCTTTTAAAAAACCCTAAGAGCTAGAGCTTAGATATTTGGCATGAAACATCTTCTAGTGAGTGTCTACTAAGTTTGTTCAAATAAAAGCCCTGGGGTCAAAATTGGCCCCGCCCCAGGGGGTCATTGATTTTCCCTATATGCATATAGTAAAAACTTAAAAAATCTTCTTTTAAAGAACTCAAAGAGCTAGAGCTAAGATATTTAGTATGAAGCATGTTCTAATGGGTGTCTACCAAGTTTGTTCAAATGAAAGCCCTGGGGTCAAAATTGGCCCCGCCCCAGGGGTCTTTGATTTTCCTTATATGTATATAGCAAAAACTTAAAAAATCTTCTTTGAAAAAAACCCAAATAGCTGGAGTTTAAATATTAAGCATGAAACATCTTCTAGTGAGTGTATACAAAGTTTGTTCAAATAAAAGCCCTGGGGTCAAAACTGGCCCCGCCCCAGTGGTGTCATTGGTTTTAACTATATGCATATAGTAAAAACTTAAAAAAACTTCTTATAAAAAAACCCAATGAGCTAGAGCTTAGATGTTTAGCATGAAACATCTTCTTATGGGTGTCTACCAAGTTTGTTCAAATAAAAGCCCTTGGGTTAAAATTGGCCCTGCCGGGGGTGGGGAGAATGGGGTTTAGATCGTTGTTTTTCATTATATGTGTGTAGTAAAAACATCGTGAAACATCTTCTAATGGGTGTCTTCCAAGTTTGTTCAAATAAAAGCCCTGGGGTTTAAACTGGCCCTGCTCCGGGTGCCTTTATACAGGTGAGCGACCTCAGGGCCATCATGGCCGGCCCTCTTGTTTAATTTTCATACTTTATTTTTGTCCTGGCCATTTTTCCTAAAGTATAAAAGCTATGGACTTGAGACTTCATAGGATGATAGATCTCTTTAAGAAGAAGTGCAGTGCACAAGAGAACTGGTACTGTGCATTTCTTATTTTTTGAGTTATTGCCCTTTGTTAATTTTCATACTTTATTTTTGTCCAGGCCATTTCTCCTAAAGTATTAAAGCTATGGACATGAAACTTCATAGGATGATAGATCTCATTAAGAAGAAGTACAGTGCACAAGAACTGGTACTCAGCATTTCTTATTTTTAGCTCGACTATTCGATAAGAATAAGTAGAGCTATTGCAGTCACCCGAGCGTCGGCGTCGGCGTAACAACTTATGTTAAAGTTTTTGTAATAGTTCAAATATTTTCAAAGTCCATTGACATATGGCTTTGAAACTTTGCACAACTTGTTCACCATCATGACCCCAATCTGTAGACAGGAGGAGGTAACTCTATCAAGCATTTTGACAGAATTATGCCCCTTTTTCGACTTAGAATTTACGTTAAAGTTTTTGTAATAGTTAAAATATTTTCAAAGTCCATTGACATATGGCTTTGAAACTTTGCACACTTGTTCACCATCATGACCCCAACCTGTAGACAGGAGGAGGTAACTCTATCAAGCATTTTGACAGAATTATGCCCCTTTTTCGACTTAGAATTTACGTTAAAGTTTTTGTAATAGTACAAATATTTTCCAAGTCCATTGACATATGGCTTTGAAACTTTGCACACTTGTTCACCATCATGACCCCAATCTGTAGACAGGAGGAGGTACCTCTATCAAGCATTTTGACAGAATTATGCCCCTTTTTCGACTTAGAATTTACATTAAAGTTTTTGTAATAGTTCAAATATTTTCCAAGTCCATTGACATATGGCTTTGAAACTTTGCACACTTGTTCACCATCCTGATCCCAACCTGTAGACAGGAGGAGGTAACTCTATCAAGCATTTTGACAGAATTATGCCCCTTTTTCGACTTAGAATATACGTTAAAGTTTTTGTAATAGTTAAAATATTTTCAAAGTCCATTGACATATGGCTTTGAAACTTTGCACACTTGTTCACCATCATTACCCCAACCTGTAAACAGGAGGAGGTAACTGTATCAAGCATTTTTTTACTATCAAGCACTTAGAATAGTCGAGCGTTGCTGTCCTACTGACAGCTCTTGTTTGAGTTATTGCCCTTTGTTAATTTTCATAGTTTATTTTTGTCCAGGCCATTTCTCCTAAAGTATAAAAGCT
>NW_026858497.1:0-7500 GCF_026571515.1 Ruditapes philippinarum | reverse complement strand
AAAAAAAATTTTAAAAAAAAAAAATTTTTAAATTTTTAAAAAAAATTCGGGGGGGTTTTTTTTTCCCCCGGGGTTTTTTTTTTTTAAAAAAAACCCAAAAATTTGGGTTTTTATTTTTTTTTTAAATTTTGGAAAACCCTTTTTTTTTTGGGGCCAATTTTTTAAAAGGGGGGGAAAAAAATTTCTTTTTTTGGGTAAAACCTTTTTAAAAACCTTTTCCCAAAATTTTTCCCCCCTTTTTTTTTTTTTTGGGGGGCCCCAAAAGGGGTTTTTTTTAATTTTTTTTTTTTTCCCCATTTTAAAAAAAAAGGGGGAAAAAATTTTTTTTTTTAAAATTTTTTTTTTAAAACGGGGGTTTTTTTTTTAAATTTAAAAAAAGGGGGAAAAAAATTCCTTTTTTTTTTAAAATTTCTTTTAAACCCCCTTTTTTTTTTAAAAAAAAACCCCGGGGGGGGGAAAAATTTTTTTTTTAAAAAAAAAGGGGGGGGGTTTTTGTTTTTCCCAAAGGGTTTTTTCCCCCCCCCAAATAAAGGGGGGGGTTTCCCCTTTTTAAAAATTATTTTTTATTTTTGGGGTTTTTTTTTTTAAAAAAAAATTTTTTTTTAAAAATTTAAAAATTCCCAAAAATTTGGGTATTTTCTTTTTTCCTTTTTTTTTTGAAAAATTTTTTTTTTAATACTTGGGGGGGTTTTTTTTTTCCCTTTTTTTTTTTTGGGAAAAAATTTAAAAAAAGGGGTTTTTTAAAAATAAAATTTTTTTTTGGGCCCCCTTTTTTCCCCAAAAAAATTTTTAAAGTTCAAATTTTTTAAAAAAAAAAAATTTTGGGTTTTTTTTTAAAAAATTTTTAAATGGTTTTTTGGGAAAAATTTTTTTTTTAAAAAAATTTTTTTTTTTTAAAAGGGTTTTTTTTTTTAAAAAAATTTTAAAAAATTTTTTTCCCAAATTTTTTTTTTGGGCCTTTTGGGTTTTTGGGGGGTTTTTTAAAAAGGGTTTTTTACCAAAAAAAAATTTTTAAAAAATTTTTTTTTAAAATTTTTTTGGGGGGGGTTTTTTTTAATTTAAATTTTTTTTTTTAAAAGGAAAAAAACCCCGGGGAATTTTTTTTCCCCAATTTTTTTTAAATTTTTTTTTTTAAAAAAAAAAAAAAAAAAAAATTTTTTTTTTTTTTTTTAAAAATGGGGGGGGAAATTTTTTTTAAAGGGGTTTTAAAATTAAAAATTTTTTTAAAAAAAAAAAAAAAAAGGGGGCCAAAAAAAAAAAAAGGGGGGGGGAAAAGGGGGGTTTTCCCCAAAAAAAAATTTTTTAAAAAACCCAAAAAAAACCTTTTTTTTTAAAACCCCCCCCTTTTAAAAAAAAAGGGGAAAAAGGGTTTTTAAAGGGGGAAAAAAAAGGGGTTCAAAAATTTTTTTTTTTAAAAAAAAAAAATTTTTTGTTTTTTTTTTCCAAAAAAAAATTTTTTAAAAAAAAAAATTTTTTATTTTTTAAAAAAAAAAAAAAAAAATTTTTTTTTTTTTTCCCTTTAAAAAATTTTTTAAAAAAAAAAGGGGGGGTTTTTAAAATTTTTGGGATAAAAAAAAAAAAAAAAAAAAATTTTTTTAAAAAATTAAAAAAATTTTTTTAAATTTTTAAAAAAAAGGGGAAAAATAAAAAATTTGGGTTTTTTAATTTTTTAAAACGGGGGGTTTTTTTCCCCCAAAAAATTTTTTTAAAAGGGGCCAAAAAATTTTTTTTTTTTTTTTTTAATTTTTTTTTTTTAAAAATTTTAAAATTTTTTTTTCCAAAAAAAAAATTTAAAAAAAAAAAAATTTTTTCCCCTTTAAGTTTTTTTTTTTAAAAAGGGGGGGGCCCAACTTTTTAAACCGGTTTTTTTTCCAAAAAAAAAAAACCCCAAAAAAAAAATTTTTTTAAAAAACCCGGGGAAAATTTTTTTTTAAATTATTTGGGTTTTTTAAAAAAAAACCCCCCAAAAAGGGGGGGTTTAAAAAAAATTTTTTTTTTCCCCCAAAACAAAAAAAAAAAAAATTTTTTGGTTTTTTTTTGGAATTTTAAAAAAAAAATTTAAAAAAAAAAAAAATTTTTCCCAAAATTTTTAAAAAATTTTTTTTAAAAAGGTTTTTTTTAATTTTTAAAAAATTAAAATTTTTAAACCTTTAAATTTTTAAATTTTAAAAAATTTAAATTTTTTAAAAGAAAAAAAAAGGAAAAAAAAAAAAAAAAAAAGGGGGGTTTTTTTTTCCCCCCCTTTTTTTTTTAAAAATTTTTTTAAAAAAAAAAAAAAATTTTAAAAGTATTTTTGGGGGGGTTTTTTTAAAATTTTTTTTTTTTTTGGGGGGAAAGGGGGGGGTTTTTGGCCCCCGGGTTTTTTAAAAAAAAAGGGGAAAAAAACCCTTTTTAAAAAAAAAAAAAATTTTTTTTAAAAAAATTTTTTTGGGAAATTTTTCCTTTTGGTTCAAAAAAAATTTTTTTTTTTTTTTTTTTTTCCCCCCCCTTTTTTTTTTAAAATTTTTTTGGGGGGGGGGTAAAAAAAAAAAAATTTTTTTTAAAATTTTTTTTTTTTTAAAAAAAAAATTTTTTAAAAAAAAATTTTTTTTTAAAAAATTTAAAAAAAAAATTTTTTTAAATAAAAAAAAATTTTTTCCTTTTTTAAAAAAATTTTTTTAAAAATTTTTTAAAAAAATTTTAAGGGGGGTTTTTTTTAAAAAAAGGGGGACTTTTTTTAAAAAAAAGGGGGGGAAAAAAATTAAAAATTTTTTTTAAAAAAAATTTTAAAAAATTTTTTGGGGTTTAAAATTTTTGGCCCGGGAAAAAAAAAAATTTTCCTTTTTTCAAAAAAACCTTTTTTTTTTTTTTTTTAAAAAAAAAGGGGTTTTTAAAAAAGGGGAAAAAAATTTTTGGGAAACTCCCCCTTTTTAAAAAATTTTTTTTTTTTTTTTTAAAAAATTTTTTCCCCCCCCCCGGGTTTGTTTTTAAAAAAAAAAATTTTTAAATTTTTAAAATTTTTTTTTTTTTTTTGGGGAAAAAAAAAAAAAATTTTTTTAAAGGGGAAACCCTTTTAAAAGGGTTTTTAAATTGGGGCCCTTTTTAAAAAAAATTTTTTTTGGGGGGTTTTTGAATTTTTTTTTTCAATTTCCAAATTTTTTTTTTTTTTGGGGGGAAAAGGGGAAATTTTTGTTTTTTTTTTTTAAAAAAAATTTTTTTTTTTTTTTTTTTTAAAAAAATTTTTTAAAAAAACCCCCCTTTTTTTTTTTTTTTAAAAATTTTTAAAAAAAAATTTTTTTTTTTTTTGGTTTTAAAAATTTTTAAATTTTTTTTTTTTTTAAAAAATTTTTTGGGCCCTTTTTTTTTTTTCTGTTTTTTTTTTGAAAAGCATGTAACGTGCTTATCACCCCGAGTTTAAAATTGTTTGCCCTAAAAGTAACAAAATATAAGTATTACCTTGACGTTCATACAAAATACTGAATAATTGTTACTTTATTAATTGTCAAAACTAAAACAACATAAGTCAAAGATGGCTCAGCCAATTGGCTAACTAGTAACTTTTTGGAAACTGAATCACAGCAGCCTAACGTACACCTTTAGCACATTTGTGTGCGATTTTCGGTTCTGTATTTGTGATCGCATATTTCAATGTGCGATTTCCGGTTCTGTATTTGTGATCGCATATTTCAATGTGCGATACCCGGTTCTGTATTTGTGATCGCATATTTCAATGTGCGATTTACGGTTCTGTATTTGTGATCGCATATTTCAATGTGCGATACCCGGTTCTGTATTTGTGATCGCATATTTCAATGTGCGATTTACGGTTCTGTATTTGTGATCGCAAATTTCAATGTGCGATTTCCGGTTCTGTTATTATGATCGCAAATTGCTATGTGCGATTTCCGATTCTATAATTTTGTTCGCATATTCGGGGGTATCAAAGCGGTTGGTTTTGTTTTATGTTGATTTCTAAAATTTCTGTAAATGATTTTTTCCAAAACCAAAAATCGTATTTTTATAAAATGGCATCTGTTTTAGCGTGTGTGTTCAATAGAATGCATTAAGAGATAGATTTTCCATAATAAATTAGATTTATTATAAATGGTTTAAACATATTCATTTATACTCGGTTGCGAAACAAGTTTTTGCAACTTATATTAATCAAGTCCGCTTCCTGGAATCAACCAGTACTGGTGTCATATAAAGAAACATGCTCGAACCCCATGATGCACGGGTTGAGAGGCAGACACCTTAATCACCAGGCCATCGCTCTTCTACAACTGATAATGCCTCGGGTATAGTATCAGTGTCCTTTCTATTTGTCTGATGCTGCAAGTGTGCGCATAGTGCTTCGGGTGTGCATCCGGTCATATCTTAAGTAAGATGGATGCACATGTTTAAAATGCAATTAATTTTAGAAAAAATCATTATATATTTTATATATGTGTAGAAAATCCTTTGTTTTTATGAATATTGACTTGTGTTACTCTACTTTATTTCGCTGAAAATACAACACACTCGATATTGTAATTAAAGCTGCATGCCTCCAGATGAGCAAATATTTCAATGAAATCAACCTTAAGGAAAATGTACTAAGATTTTAAGAAAAGTAAAATTATTCCCAATTGAAGAAATAATTTACAGGTAATATGCCATTAATGACTCTTTTTTTTGCAGTACCTTTTACAATATATCTACCGCGTTACTAACGCAGTAAGGGCTATATTTGCATATTTTGACAATTTTCGTAGATCTTAAGTGCTGTTTGTAATGATTTTGTGTGAATTACTTTCTTTGTTCACTTGTCAATTTTTTTACTTCTTAACACATTTTTAAAAAAAAAATCATAAAAATTACCATGAATCTGAAGGCATGCTGCTTTAAGAAGATAAAACATAAGAAATCAGCATATTAACTTGTGCGCCACCATTATTCAGAGAATCATTCTTTCAATCATTTGGCAATAGCATATGAAAATGTAATGAACGAGTAGGTGTAGTAATATCAGCTGTTATCGGTATTATACTACAGTAGGCATACATTTCATTAATATATTTCGCAAAAATAATTAATTTAATGTTATATATATTTTACAAAAATGATAGATAAATATGGTATTTCGTAAAGAATTACAGAGCAATCACTCGAGTAAGCTGGTTTATTTTTCCAACATTTTACGCGTGTAATTAACATGCATTTTATAAGTGTATGGATGAATAATTAGCTAATCACATAAAGAGGAAGTAATCATCTTTTGATGCAATAATATTTTTAAGATCTAAAATGAGATTATATAAAAAGAAAAAATCAATGTATATTGAAAAAATTGAAAATTTTCGTTTCTCTTTAACAGTTAATTAGCGGTCAATGTCAGGAATGTTTAGCCATAATCTTTATGACATAGATTTCTGGTATTTTTCTCTCTTTCTCTCAGGTTCCAGCTCTACAATAACCTACAAAAATAATAATAACAAGGCAGTGATATATTCAACATGTATATATGAGCCGCGCCATGACAAAACCAACATAATGGGTTTGCGAACGCCATGGATCCAGACCAGCCTGCGCATCCGCGCAGTCTGATCAGGATCCATGCTGTTCGCTATCAGTTTCTCTACTTGTTATAGGGTTTGTAAGCGAACAGCATGGATCCTGATCAGACTGCGCGGATGCGCAGGCTGGTCTGGGTCCATGGTGGTCGCAAACCCATTATGTTGGTTTTGTCATGGCGCGGCTCATATAACAATTTACATTATTTTGAAGATTTTTCTATGCCGTGATCCTCATCATAATCAACTCAATTTCTGATATACCCCCAACACGCTCCTGATATACCCCCAACACGCTCCTGATATACCCCCAACACGCTCTTGTTATACCCCCAACACGCTCTTGTTTAAAGTACATGGACTCATTTGTACAGGTTCTATAATCCGGAACTCTTTTTTTATATGTTTTTGTTATATTTGTAAATTATTACTAAAATGAATATTTATAGAGGATATTCAAGTTTTTCCTCTTAATACGGGATCTATTATCATAGAGTGGTATGAAAATAAATTTTGCATGAGTGGCGGTAGCCACGAGTGAAATATGATAACTTTCATACCATGAGATAAAAATAAATCCCGTATTTATCGAAAAAGAAAACATGAATTTTCTGTCTCTTTTTCAAAAGACTTTAATTTTGTGCAATGGCTGAATTTAAAGACAAGTAGTCCGGCAAGAAACCAGTGAAAATACGGAAAATATGTTTCACCGCAGTGAAAGATAAATTTTAACTGTTACAGCAAAAATACGGAGCATTAAAATACGCATTTTACTTCATCAATATTTCTCAATACATGTATTTCATTTATTAGTACATATATATAATAAATGGGCTTATAATTATGTACTACTAGTATAATCTGGAACGTTTCTGATAAGCTTTACACTTTCAACACTCAATCAATGGGTATATTAAAGTTCAAAGTGTCTGATACTGATGATTCAATTAATAATGCATTCCAATAAAAATTGGGCTAACCCATTCGTCAAGTTTTACTTTTATCTTTTTTCAATTGCCGATATCAATCTGTCTGAAAAGTAAAAAGGTTTCCTGATAATAAAATAAAGAAGAATAAGGCAGAGATATTATAATAGATCTAGGCTATAGCCTAACGACAAAAGTGTCGAGACCCAGTTTAAGTCGCCCTGAGGTCATATAACAATAACATGTAACTCTAGATATTGCATTATTTTGCAAAATATTGTAAGAATTCTGAAGTGTATCTCAAAATACCGGATTTTGGAGGCCATCTTGGTGGCCATTTTGAATTTTGGCCGCCATTTTGATTTTTAGGCTGGTGTCTCGATCCAAAACAGCTAGACAGACATCAAATTAGGGTTATTCCTAGTGGTTTGCTTGTAGAATTAACAGAAGTCAACGACATATGTACATGTAATTTGACTCAACTTGTTAGTGTCCATCCGAGGGTAAAGTACAAAAATCGTTCAGATAATTCTGCAAGCAAACCACTTTGTATGTTAAAAGTCAGATATCTTGCCCATCATATTTCATCGAGACTCCGTGCTCAAAATCATTGTGGTTCCCAAAGTTCAAATTGGCCGCCAAGATGGCGGCTGAATTGTATTAAATATTCACATACTCGTATATCTATGTTAAAACTACCAAATAGGATATTCTAATCATTTTTGTTAAATATAAATATTGTTGATAGACTGTTTTTCTTCAAACGAGAAATGTTGTTTTTTTTCTAAGTCGGTAAATAATGCTGATTATTGAAAATGTTATTCAAATTAACTCTTATGCATTAACCTTGTTTAGTAAAATTCATTTGTAATTCTGCCCATCGTTCATTTGTAAACCTTGTGGCCGAGGGGTGCCTTTAATGGCTGAGGCTCACAATTTATCCCTGCGTGACCGTATAGAGGCGACTAAATGGGGTCTATATGCAACTTTAAGCTCTGTAACACCGCACTTTGGGGTCAAACACTCTTTAGGTATAGAGGGGA
>NW_026858496.1:0-25672 GCF_026571515.1 Ruditapes philippinarum | reverse complement strand
AATATATCTTGATATATATATATATTTTCAGGTTAGTTAGTTAGTATTTAGTTTAACTTTCTAAATTATCTTGTTATTATTAAATATTTAAGACAATAGAATAATGAATTATTTGTTACTTGTATAAGTTTAATTACTATTCTGTTTAACTGTTTTTGTAATTATTGTTTGCAGTTGCCACATGACCATTGATGTATTCAGTTGTATAATAAATATATCTTGGATATATATATATTTCAGTGTTTATTCTACCTTGAGTCACATGAACTCATTAGAAATATATGCCGGCTGGCTACGTCGACATAATCATAATCATACATAGTGTGATAATACATTGCAATACATTACAATACATGTTCAATACTAATTTCCAATGCATTAAAAAAAACTTTAAAGACAATGTAACGTTACTTTAGTAATTATTCTAGAATGTTATTTTAAATTAAAAAAAATTGATATCATAGTGTTGAGGATTTTAACCTGTTTTAAACATAGTCAAATATACATGTTTACATAGCAGACATATCTTCAGAAAAAAATCTATACATAAAAATGTTGAATGGAATTTATATATTCTTTAATAAAGACAATAAGTTTATAAGTTTATTTCAATATTCCATTGGACCAAATGGTCCATGAGGATAAATAGATACTTGATACATGACAAGACAGTGTCAAGCATATACACAACATGTGTAAGTGGAGAAGGTATACACAAAATTGTATATCATCAATTAAAATGAGCATCAGAACAAAAGGACATTCAACTTAACCTTATGTTAAATAAATTAACACTGTCTTATCTAGCAAAATTTATAGAGAAGTGAACTTCATACATTTTATTGAATCAATTTGATAAGATACATGTTTATGTCAAATATAAACTTGATTCAATATAATGTATGAAGTTCACTTCTCTGTAAGTGGTAATTTGTTTAACATTAGGTTATATATATAATTATTATTATATATATAAATAATGCATCATATAAATTTATATTCATATTTGCTGGAGTATGAGTAATCAGTATGCTGTTCTTGTCGAATCAAAATACAAGAACAACATAACCATTTGTCAGTAAATTTAGATATAAAATGTGAATCAATTAAAATAATTAAATGAATTTGCCAAAATCGGATGTATATACTGTATCATATAAAATTATATTTATACTAGTTCGAGTACGTGTAGGTTGTTCTTGCCGAAACAATTCACAAGAACAACATAACCATTAGTCAGTAAATTTAGCTATAGAGAGTGGTTCAATTTAAAAAGGACGCATAATCTTAAGTATCATTTAGCTAATTTACAAATATATATCCTTGACATGTATATCTTCTGAACTAAAGCATTCACTAATATAAAATTATTAAGCATAATAATTTAACTATGCATTTACATATATATTATTGATATAATTATCCATTTCACTAAAAAAATTCACTTTTCAAAAAAAAAAATATAATAAACTTAACAATAACGACTTATTATTTGTGTATAATCTTTCTTTTCTTAGTGCAAAAGCATTGTTTAGAAATTTTCCTAATTTACGTAATGTGCATACATTTTCAGAATTTAATAATTCATTGAATTTTGGCATATTTGGACGTCTCCGGTAATATGGCGGTATCAGACGTTTTCTTAAATCATTTTATACATTACATTCTAATATAAAATGGTATTCGTCTTCTAAGACATTACATGAAAAACATGTTCTGTCATTTAAATGTGTACTATTTGGTTTAGTCCATCTACCTGATTTTATGTGCAATCTATGAGATGATATTCTTAACCTAGTGAGATCTTTACATAACCGTTCAACATTGATAATATTAAGTTATGGTTGAAACTTAAAACCAGAAATATGTCTATAAAATAGAGCTCTACTAGAGTTATCTAATCTACTTGACCAGTTTTGTACAAATTGGTCTTTCAAAAGTTGTTTCGCATAATATAGAACAGAACAGAACATATATTTTATTTTGAATTAAGCATATACAGCTCATCTTCATATACAACAAATATATACATGCATGAATATGAAAAATGGTAAAACGCATATCGCTGGTATCGTTGGTCGCTGGTATGAACGAACTTCCGCTAGACAAAACAATACCTAGGTAATTAAAAGTTTTTACAATTTCTATATTTAAACCCCCATATATCAACTTATAACTTATATTTAAAACTCCGCCCTTTCTAAAAACAACAATCTAAGTAATATAAAAACAGGTCAGTATTACCAACACTTTGCATGAACCAAGCATCATAAAAAAATAATGTACATAAAAGATTTTTCACTAATGAAAACCAATTTGTTTTATTTGGGTAATTTTCACAATCATTTTTTTGATAAATTATAAACTTTGTTGACAAACTTATTCTCATTTGTATGTAATATTTTAACCCAATATCTAATAATGTTATAGTATCGTATTGTCTTAAAAGACATTCTACCGAGTTCACCATAAATAAAATAATTCTGAGTTGTTTTTAACACCTAACGTACATTTACAAAATTGCACTCTTTCAATTGCATTACCATGTATAAAACCCCAGACTTCGCTGCTAATTAAGACATATATATTCATAAATCAAATTTATCTGACAGAATTAACAATAGTATTTTTGTAATTTAATGACTCTTTTATATATTTTGCCAGATTTAATAATATATTCTTTTGATTCTTACATAGTAGTTCAATAAACTTTATCATGGAAAGTCTTTTATAATAGTATTTTTTAATAAACGTTTTTTGTAATGTCTAAAAAATATGGCATATTAATATGAAATGGTATTCGTCCTCTATATCAATATTGTTACAGCAAAGACCATATATTTCATTACGTGGCAATCTATTTTAACCATACCTTCCAGTATGAATTCTCAGTGAATGAGCTGACATTCACATTCTTGTAATAAAAATCTATAGTGTTTTGAAAAAATATCTCAGTAATTTTCATATAATAGTGTTGTTTTACAACTTTTATAAAGATCCAATACTAAACTGTTTTCAATTGCTGTATTCCATTCTTGTCTATAATCATCCAACAGTCTTTGTTTAAACAATCTTTGAAAATTTTTACAATCAACTTTATCTATATTAACAAAATAATCGGAAAACCCATACATATTTAGCATATTCTTAACATCTGTTACCCAATTATTACAACCTTTATGACAATCGTATAAACTTTGTTCATAAACCTTCTGCAAGATAATATTTTCTGTAATTACCAATCTACATCAAAATTTTATAATTCTAACATATCTATTTATGAAGAGACGAAATCAACCTAAATCCCCGTATACGCTTGCGTTTCATGTATTTTGTCTAATATTTAAAATTATTTTACAAAATTTCATGTGTATACGTTCTATGTCTTTGGACTTATTATAGCCCAACATTTCTGAAGAGCAAGAGTTAAAGGCCTTTCAGTGTTGGTTACATGATATCACAATAAATGATTCAGTGAGGAATGGGAAAGCATCATAACATAATGTAAACATTTTGTATAGCAATTTAATATACACTTTATTAATTAGGCATAAATATTAAATTATTAACATATAATTCATTTTGCCATACCTTTTATCAATTGGACTTGTGAATCATATGTTTTGAAAAACAATAAATCAAAATAAATTTAATAAACATTTAAATCCGTTTTGAAAAACAAAAAATCAAAATAAATTTTATAAAAAATTTAAATCCGTATCATATTAATATGATCCATATTATAGAATAGATAAAAACAGAATCCCTAAAGAAAGCCCAACACGGCAAAATTGAAAATGTTGCAGGCTCGGTTTGATTGAGCCTGTTCATGGACGGTACTGAAAAGTGCAAGTAACCGTCCACGCCCCCTAGCACCGGCTTAAGCAGAATTCAACATTTAAACATAAACTGGTAAAATTTTGAATTTAGAAACATCCGCAGATGTGTTCGAACGGCGGTTATCATGGAACCTTCAATGTGACACTTCCGTGCCATTCCGTGAAAAGCGGCGTATGGTCCCAAAGTAATAAAAAGCGTGTGCCCTAAATGAGAAAACAATGGGCGGAACTAAATAAAATGGAATTTTGAAAGAGGATCAGAGGTTATGAAGCCTGAGTATCACAGATAAGACGTCAAAAGACAAATTTAAAAAGCAGGCAACATATCCTAAGGGTGATTCAACATTATTCAAGTAGGAATATTGGAACCACCCAACTAGAAAATGCCGAAAAGTTGAAACTAAAAATACCACAAGCACAACAAAAATGTCGTGATGAACGATCTTCAAGGATCGAAAATATCACATCATTGATTAAATGTACGGGGAGACTTTTTACAGTCGCCACACTGCACAAATAACACTGATGTATTTTTGCATAAAAAGTGTTTTTACGGCACACAACACATTTCTAGTGAATAACGTTTTCAAAATGAAGCTAAATGTTTGTTCATATGGAATAAGACAGAATTTGAAGACAGGTTTTGACCGAAACGATCATTCGTGTCTTGTTATAGTAATAAATAACGAACCGTATAGTGAAATGCTAACATATTCAACAATAAATTGCACTCTACACCTTTATCGAAAAAAAATATGTAAGCCAGTTTTTACGAATTTTTATATCATACCATTTTTATTTTGAAATTGTCTTTCCCGTGGCTTCTTTACGGTAAATCATTTTTTGATTCTATATTGTTTGAAGGCAATCGATTTCATGGTGGCTTGATTTGCCGAATACTGTCACATTTTAACAACAGAAACTTTTAACATAAAGTATTATGGGTTTATTGACGAGGATTTTGAAGCAATTCAACAAAAAGTTGATCTCCAATTAAATCAATTAACAAAGCTCTTAATCTATCGTCTATGTCAAGTACATGTAGCTTTAATATCTTTGACTCTCATATCTTTGACTCGCATGAACATGATGTTAGTGAATTTCCTCATACGTGTCTAAATTCGGTAACGGTCTTCCATTGATAAATAATGTTTCACCATATCAACATGCCATGCAAATGTATTCATGATTTTTAATGTACCATTATTTTTGTTAACGCGTATTACAAATAATATCCCGAATTTGGTCTTTTTGAAATTTATCCCAAATTTTTCATTCCCAGTGTGTGTTCTACTTTCAGTATTAAAACTACTGAATCTAATGTCCAAGGTATTAATAGAAATTATTTTTGTTTTAATTTGAGCATGTTATATTACTATATTAATCCCTTGTGTTACTATTTTTATAGATTTTAGATTTTTTAGATTTTATTCAAGTAAATTCCAGAAGGTCATAGACCCATGAGGACAATATATTTACAAATAATCAGCATATTAACATAAAAGAATACATGTATAAAGAAATCAGCAGTTAAGTTCATGATAGATATTTAACGTTATTATCTGCTACAATTCATCCGAAGTAAATGTTAGCATACAAATATGCTATTTCTATATAAAATCATTGCACATTATTATAAATTTACTTAATACAATAACATGTGATAATTGTATATATTCACTTGCTCAAACAGAATAGTAGCAAAATATGTGATCGTCATATCTAAGTATAATTTCGGTAACTTCTACCAGATGAGCTTGTCAAAATATAATAATTAAGGAGTCTCCGTAGATCCTAGTTACATCTATCTTGACGTTCCAAAGTATCAAGATAAAGTGTGAAAGATCCATAGAAAACATATCACAAAGTGTACTCAATATAAAAAATTTTAAAATGATTTATGTGAAGGGAAATGAAGTCTTGTTACAAAAACGAAACACAAGACTTCTGATAGCAAATATAATAAACGTTAAATACAAAACGGTTTGATAGTTAATTAATAAACCTTTTTATGTGAGATTCAAATAATAACAATGATAAATGCATGGTACAATTCATGTCTGAATATTAAAAAGTATGCTTGTTCTAATTTCGAAAGCTTTGTTGATAAAACTACTCAGATTTCTTATTATTTTCAAGTTCTCAGAATTAAATAGCTCTGTTAATTTTAATATATTTGGACGTCGCCAATAATAACAAGATATATACTTCTTTCGTATGAGATTATACATTGCACATTCTAAAACAAAATGATATTCATCTTCTATGACATTGCAGTTATAACATATTCTTTCATTCAAAGGAGTGAATATAGGTTTCGTCCATATTCACATTTCTATATTCAATCTATGAGACGATATCCTTACTTTTGAAATACATATGCGATACTTTCTAATGTTAATTAAGCTTAAGTATGGCTGTAGTTGAAAATTTGAAATGCACCTATAAAAAGTAGCTCTACAAGGAATTTGAAGTCTACTATCCTAATTCTGTAAAAATTGATCTTTATTTGCTGCACTAGATTCAAAAATACATTTGTGTTTCCAACAGTTTGGAAAAGCCATGCATCATAAAAACCAAAATTACTAAGTAAATTTCTTACTAGAGAACACCAGTTTTTGTGATTAGGATTATTGTCTATATTTCTTTTAACATAAGGTACACTTTTCTAACATATTTATTATCATTTAGATTCACAATTTCACAATTTTTAACCAGAATTTAATTATGTTGAAGACCGCCTCCGTGGTCGAGGGGTTAGAGTCGATGACTTCTAATCCAGTTACCTCTCTGGCGTGGGTTCGATCCCCGGGAGATGCTTTAGTAGTTTAGCGCGGAGGAAGGTAGTCTAGTACTGGTGTAACTCTCCAGGAACGATGGTTAGGAAACTACTCGCCTATATGACTGAAATACTGTTGAA
Organism: Ruditapes philippinarum; assembly: GCF_026571515.1. Lineage (NCBI taxonomy): Eukaryota > Metazoa > Mollusca > Bivalvia > Venerida > Veneridae > Ruditapes > Ruditapes philippinarum. The sequence goes on along the minus strand of NW_026858496.1, from coordinate 18,913 downwards.
AAAGGCGTAAAATGAAACAAACAAACAAACAAATAAACAATTATGTTGAAAAATCTTATATTTTGAAAAGAAAGCCTACCAAGTTCACCATAAATGAAATCGTTTTGAGTCGTTTTCTTAACACCTTACATATTTTTACAGAACTGCATGTGCAACCTTTCAATAGCTTTTCCAGGTAAAAAACCCAATCCTCGAAACTATAATTAAAAATAGGAGAAACAAGTTTGTCAAAAAGTTCTAACCTATGTTTACCAGATATATCTGTAAATCAAATAAATACTTATTCATTCAAAATATTGCCGTAAAGTTTGTGGCCTGTCCAGCAAGTGTACTTTGAGCTTCAGCGAAAGAACCACCCGTTGTAAAAACAATACCCAAGTAAGTGAACTTACTTACAAATTCAACAGGATTACCATTATAACTAAACGAAATATTACTTTGTAAACGGCCACCTTTGCGACATGACTTTAGTTTTTTCTGAATTAACAACAAGTTTCCACTTGCAACAATATTCGTATAATGCATCTTAACTATTTTGTAATTCAATACAACTATTTGCAAATATAACAATATCATCTGCATATAAGATTAAAAACATTTTAAACATGTGAACACCGATGCCTTCAAAACCTTTATTAATAAATATATCTTCTAAATCATTAAGAAACATTGCGAAAAGAAAGGGAGACAAACACTCGCCTTGTCGTACACCTAACAAACATTGAAATTGCTCACTTATTTGGTTATTATATTTAACTCTAGATTTAACTGCTGAATACATAGATATAATGATGTTTAACATGTTTCCAAGAATACCTAACTTAATCATTTTTAACCATAAATTGTCTCTGACAACATAATCAAAGGCTTTATTAAAATCAATAAATGCACAAAAAGTTGTTTCCCGTTATTTAACATATGACTAATAAGACCATGAAGTAAAAAAATATTATCTGTAGTACCCATTTTTGACCTAAACCCCGATTGCGCCTCAACATAAACATCGTATTTTTCCGCCCATTCTGTTAACTTATTATTCAATATCCGTGTAAATAATTTCCCTAGGGTACTTAACAGTGTTATTCCTCTATAATTGCTTTCATCATTGATATTGCCTTCTTTATATAATGGAACAACATATCCCTCTGACTTTCAGGAAAATATCCCGATGTTAATATTTTATTAAATAACGACAAAAAGAAAGTTAATAATATATGTTTGCCATGTATAAAGAATTCATTAATATATTTATCTGGTCCACTACTTTTGTTTGATTGAAGTAGATTAATTGCTTTTAAAATACAACCCTCCTGTATTTGGCCATTTAATTCTTGAAACATTATCTTAAATTCATTTTGCTCATATCTTACAATAAAAAACAGTACATCTTAATCAGGTTGAAACAAATGATCATCGGGGTTATTAACTAATTCAAAATATTTCTTAAAAACATCAACAGGTATATTAGATTGTCTTACACCAGCACATTTTTTCAACATATTCCAATATAACTTAACGTTATTATGTTTGGCCTTGTTTATTTTTTCTGTCTCTCTTTTGTCATATTCGAGTTTACATTTTCTAACACGCACAAGTCTTATATTGAGATCTGGCTGCGACCATAGCTTTCCGGTTACAATCTGACTTGTCCTTTCTAAAGAAATTTAACAATTTGTAAAACTTTAATCTTTTTTCATAACATTCTTCAGTATACCATTTACAACAAAAATTACTGTTCACATCAAAAACAGAACCTGATTCGCATTTTACCTCTTTCTTAACAAAGGGAGATGCAACCTCAGAAATAATATTCGAAAATTCATCTATACATAAATTTATCTCATTTGCCGAGATAGAAGTATTTACATGTTCATTAAAATGTGTAATTTTAACATAATATTATATAAATAACACATGGGTTTGTGGGTAACAGTAAAAATATCATCCCGAGGAAAATACTGTATTTATACGAGGGGTGATATTTTTACTGTTACCCACAAACCCATGTGTTATTTATTTTATTACCCCGAACAAATACTGTGATGATCTGCATTTGTCAACTTAATATAACTGTAACAAAAATAAGCCAAGAGAAGCAATAACTAAACTGTCCTTACCTTGCAAGTTTAAGTGCAGTGTAGGCCTACTTGAGAAGCTGTTTTTCTTTTATTCTTTAGGCAAGTGATGATATCTACCAGTCATAAACATAAAATAAGCTGTGTTTTATTCAGAAAACAAAACACTAACCCATTTATAAGGTTATGATCTGTGAAATCTGAAACTTCTGAAAGAATATTCTTTGCATGGTTTTTGACAAAGTGCATTTAGAAAATAACGATGATATCCTACAGATGTCTGTCCACCAAGTCTATCTGTAACGTTTCACTGGTTAAAATTGTTAAATTATCCTTTGTTGCATGCTTTATTGTCTGCACGTTCCAGTTTGACACAAAATTATTTACATTACAATTACTTCCGTTGAAAACGGATGTTTCCTGTTGACTATTCAACAAAAAGATATTTAATACGCGAAAGGGACTCTAGGGTGCAAAGAACTAAATTTTATCAGATTAATAGTTACTTCGGCGATGCCCTATCGTGGAAAATAAGAATGAATCGAGAGAAAAAATGGCGGCCATTTTATTTCATTTTATTTAGAAAATAGACCGCGTGACCAGATTTTATACTGTTAAAAAATACTGTTACCTATGTAACAGTACAAAATTCGTAGTCACGTGGTACACTTGCATTAACAGTTAGAATAACTCCCAGAGGCCTATGGGAAATTAACATTACGAAAAAAGTGAGGGGTAATAATATATACTGTTTGCATTTGTATTACAATTATAATAATAAAAACAGTTTAAACTGTTTTGTATGTTTGAAAGAAAATAAATTTAATGTTGTTTTCATTAGTACATGATAAGTTTAATTATGCAAATTTAAATGATTTACAAAACGTCCATAATAATGTACAATAGCACTTAATCTAAAAAGAAAATGAGATTTGGTAAGGTATCTGTAATGAGCGCATTTTTGCGCGGTGATTCTCAATTGCTGTATTGCAGCAACATTTGTACTTGTAAATATTATTATTTTTGAAAAATAGATTTGGGGAGGGAAGGGTTGACTTGAGCGTGTGGATTGACCAAACAGGCAAAAAAATGTAATTTAATATACAATTTTATTCATCATGGCATACAAATGTTTCATATAATTCATTTTTTCCATACCTTTTCAAATTGCACTTGTGAATAATATGTTTTAAAAAGCAATAAATCAAAATAAATTTAATAAACAATAAAATTCGTAACCATTCACATTATTTTTGCATCCAAAATAACATAAACAATGTTTTTTACTTTCTTACTTTTTTCCGTCAAACGTAGTTGATTTTGGACTGTCATGATGTAATTAAATACTTCACTTATAATAAAATATATAGCCAGGTGGAATGGTTTTATGGCACATTTCTAATGAATAACGTTAACTATCAAAATGAAGCTTAATGTAAATTCCAGAATACAATGATGACGTGAAACAAGCTAAGCTGTACACTTATAACATGGGAGCATTTCTTTTATTTAAATGTATAAAACAGGGCGGCTTTTTTACCTAAATTTCTGTCCGATTTTTACCAGCTTTTCTATATTGATAATTGAAATGTACATTTTAACACAAAATTAAAATTTTAATTAAAGATCATAATGTAAATTAAAATGGATTATGAACTAAGTACGAAGTGTTTTATTTCCTATCTAGTATATCAACAGAGGCTTTATATTTAAAGTGAGCATTTTTGCTGACTCATTGCTCTGGAGTGATCTTTCCCTTGAGAATAAATTACAAATTAACAACTTTTTACAGATTTAGCAACAATAAAAATGTTTCAATTCGGAATGTAAATTAATAAATTTCTTGTCCAGGGAATGAAAGTATCACCACAATGAGCAGCCACTAATCTTCCGCACACCGTTGACGAGATATTGCGGTCGCTTATCCATACTGTTGAGCCATACGATTCAACCTTAGCCCTTCTGTTTAGTACGGTATTCCTTGTCTTCAAAATTCTATGACATTTGGTGGAGTAATAGTTACGCCCGAGCATGCCTGTAACACGTTTTAACAATTGGTACTTTATCTATAATTAAATTTTAGCGCAAGTTTAGAGATAATAGTTAACGAGTCATCATATATGTGTATCTTCTGATACTATAACATATATCACCAACGGAAAGTGCGATTCTTCAAAGCTCCTTAACTGTGCGTTCAAACGGCTTTATAAATTATGTCAACTGCATGCATGTCTGCAGAGAGAGTCGCGTTGCTCGTTTCATTGAAATCTTGTTAATATATTAAAAATTCAAATTTGAACTGCGAAAGGAACAAAGATATTGTTTTGTTGTTGGTGTTGGTGTTCTTCTTCTTCTTCGTCTTTTGTATCCGGAAGGTAAAATTTGCTATCGATTTCCACGAATAGTTGATTCTTAAATGGTTAGGTTTTATGTGAATAATTACCGTAAAGAATACTTTAAAAAGCTTTTTATTTATGAAAGCAGGGTTGTTAATAGCACCGCCAATTCAATGTAAAACTATTCCGAAGGTTGTTCTTTAAATGATTTACAATTTGTGTTCTTTGTATAAATATACATGCCAGGTCCTGAACAATACTTGACTCTTTAAAATTCAAACTGTACTATGAACTTTTAAAATTACAAATATTGTATATAAATACATATCAACAAAAGCATTAGCATGTATATTTATGTTAAAATAAAAGGTATGATGTTTTATGATTTAATAAAAAAAAATGAACAACTCCATTTTAAGCCTAAACAGTACCACAAAGTAGTTCTCAAGATGGGTCTTTATATATTAGTTATAAAATGAAAATGAATAATAATTTGGGGCAGTTTAAAAACATGTTGTTACGGGTATAGTTCAGGCAGAAGTGTGCTTCATATTCTATTCTATTCATTCATTAATTCATTCATTCACCCAAAACCCACCCATCCATCCATTCATTCATACATACATACATTCATCCATACATACATCCATCAATCCATTTATTCATTCATTCATTTCCTTATTGATTGAACAATCGATTAACTTGTGTTTAATTTTTTTACCTTGCGGCAGTTAGCAAATCACCTTTTATTTATAGGGTTTCAATCATATTACCTCTAGTACTTTCACATTATTCAGACCGACCAGAATATATTCATCAGCGTCTTTGTTACTCTTGGAAACAATGTTCTTTTTTAATGAATTTTACGACAAAAAGTTAACTTTATCAGACTTTTATCCCCCACATAAAATGTTTGGTTTGTATTCAATAAAAACCATTGGCATTATATTCCCTTGAACATTTAGGTTATTTGATATGTTTTGTATATATTCTGTAGCTAATACATAAAAAATAACTTATACCGATATACTTATAAGTTTTATCAAGATCAGAGTATTCTTAAAATCTTGTAAAAGTTCTATCTCAACGTAATAAGTTAGCCCTGTAGATTTACAAGCTCGTTTCTTTGTTATCATTTCTCGATTGGCATTACTTAAAACATAAAAAATAGCAGTTTTGTTCAAACCCACTGGCGTTCTCATGTTGTATTTTAAATATTCATAAGCCCATTGATAGGATGTGTGTTATGGCCTGAATCGATCATTAGGAAACGTCACACTTGATATTTTTTCTTAAATCCTCATCAATGTAGCAGTTATCGACTTCTTTAACGTATTTGTAAAACTATAACGTATTTGTAAAACTATTTTGATTGGATATGTCTTTAAATGGATGTAAGCGATTTTTGTCACATCTATAATAATGCCACTATGTTTAGCGGAAGTAAATATCAAACCTAAAGCTCCGATAAACTGTAAACTCAAAGTTGAGCATATACGAAAAATGATCCAAAATAGTAGACTTTTGATGTAAATGTTATATATTTCAATCTATAAAGTACACTAATCTATAATATATAAAATACACCATCATGAATTGGCACATGTCCAGTTTATTCTCACAAAACATTAGAAAAAAATAATCACAGAAAAACATCACACAAATTAAAAGGGTCATTGTGGTCTATGCAGTGCACATTATTGCTTTTGGCATAACGTTGTTAAGCCAAACCAGTATGTTATGTCTCACGTGATTTGCGTGATTACATCTGACCACTGTGTGTCCAATACAACAGAGGGACACGTCTTTAAAACAGCGTCCCTCAAGGATGCTTGAGCCATCAGGAATCAATAAAGGAGACTATCTTGATATTAATACTCACCCATACCTGACAAATTGTTTGAGACCTTCCTCAAACAATCAGGCGGTGCCGCGGAGGGCACTCTTTCCCGGCGTCTGATTACTTTTCATCTATTGTCAATAGTATTTCATTTCTAGTTTATAAAGCATACTTCTTGATAAATAGTGCAATTTCTGACATTTTACTTTTAGTAAATAAACACAAAACGCCTTCATACATGTAGTTTAATTTTTTGTTAAAAGTTTAGAATTCCCCAAGATTCGATATTATATCTACGGTACACCTCATTGTCCGCAGGCCGTATTACTCTTTGTAAAGTATAACAACAATGCCCATTCAATACACTTGATGTGCTTCTGTAGGGTAAACAACAACAATATAATCAGATTGTTGGACTCAGTCATTGAGGAATGCGTAATGACAACATTTATAGACCTTCTTGCGTTGTCACCTGAGGAACAATGCTGGCAAGGTTTCCAGCTAGCATCTGATAATGACAGTCTAGCGTTGCGCAATTATAGAGTTGCGAAGTCTATTCGTAATCTTTTAAAGATCCGCACAAACTAGAAAAGATTGGTAACTGGAGGGTGACTGTGAAATCTTATAGAGTTCCAGGTCTCTATAATGAACAAAAAGCCGGAATTTACTCGGTGAAATAAATACCTAATACAGGACTTGTAAAACTAATAAAATAGGAACCAACTCTAAATAGTATAACTATATTTATAGATAACATGATATCATGTAATTGTCATCTCATCAGTCTATACGTTTTCGTTTTCGTCCGCATAGACTTTTGTCAAATATGACAGATATGCCAACATAATGTTATAAGGATACAAATTTATGCTTAAAGCATTTTTTTGTTTTAGATTTTTTTTTTAAATTATTTCTAATTTAAATTACTGTAATCTATGTGGCATAATGATGTTTATCACAAGCACACGGATATATACCTTCTTATAATATTTGATTAAATATATACATGTTAGCTATTATAAAAATTCAACTATTACATTCAAACTATATTGCAATCCACGCAACGCAACCTGTATATCTGATACTAGTGACTCTTTTTTCTCTAATATTTGTTTGTACATTTGATACTTACCTCTTGAGCTATATATGATACCTTGATAACTATACTAGTTAATATCTGTGTGTACAGACTTGTCTGTACATTTGATACTTACCCCTTGAGCTATATATGATACCTTGATAAGTATACTAGTTAATGTTTGTCTGTATATTTGTTACTTACCTCTTGAGCAATATATGATACCTTGATAACTATACTAGTTAATATCTGTTTGTACATTTGATACTTACCTCTTGAGCAATATATGATACCTTGATAAGTATACTAGTTAATATTTGTCTGTACAGTATACTAGTTAATATTTGTATGTACATTTGATACTTACCTCTTGAGTAATATATGATACCTTGATAAGTACACTAGTTAATATTTGTCTGTACAGTATACTAGTTAATATTTGTCTGTACATTTGATACTTACCTCCTATGCAATACATGATACCTTAATAAGTATACTAGTTATTATTTGTCTGTACATTTGATACTTACCTCTTGAGATATATATGATACCTTGATAAGTATACCAGTTAATATTTGTCTGTACATTTGATACTTACCTCTTGAGCTATATATGATACATTAATAAGTATACTAGTTAATGTTTGTTTGTACATTTGATACTTACCTCTTGAGCTATATATGATACCTTGATAAGTATACTAGTTAATATTTGTCTGTACAGTATACTAGTTAATATTTGTCTGTACATTTGATACTTACCTCCTGAGCAATACATGATACCTTGATAAGTATACTAGATAAAATTTGTCTGTACATTTGATACTTACCTCTTGAGATATATATGATAACTTGATAAGTATACTAGTTAATATTTGTCTGTACATTTGATACTTATCTCTTGAGATATATATGATACCTTGATAAGTATACTAGTTAATATTTGTCTGTAAAGTATACTAGTTAATATTTGTCTGTACCTCCTGAGCAATATATGATACCTTGATAAGTATACTAGATAATATTTGTCTGTACATTTTATACTTACCTCTTGAGCTATATATAATACCTTTATAACTGTTTGTACATTTGATACTTACCTCTTGAGCTATATACGATCCTTGATAAGTATACTAGTTAATATGCTAAGACAAAATAACACCTCATGAGACAAATTGTAAGTTAAGATTTATTTTGTTATATTTGTTTTCTACTTCTGATATAATTTATGTGGTTAATGTAAAATATTTCTAAAGCATTTCTTCTTACTATATGAACGATGCTAAATTGTATATACTATTTTGTTAATATGTGTTATACTTGTTTATGTATATATTTATGTTCACCTCTGTATATATGTTATGCTCTTCAATATTGGAGGAAATAAAAGTATCTATCTATCGCGTGATTTGCGTGTTACATCTGACCACTGTGTGTCCAATACAACAGAGGGACACGTCTTTAAAACAGCGTCCCTCAAGGATGCTTGAGCCATCAGGAATCAATAAAGGAGACTATCTTGATATTAATACTCACCCATACCTGACAAATTGTTTGAGACCTTCCTCAAATAATCAGGCGGTGCCGCGGCGGGCACTCTTTCCCGGCGTCTGATAACTTTTCATCTATTGTCAATTGTATTTCATTTCTAGTTTATAAAGCATACTTCTTGATAAAAAGTGCAATTTCTGGCATTTTACTTTTAGTAAATAAACACAAAACGCCTTCATACATGTAGTTTAATTTTTTGTTAAAAGTTTAAATTTCCCCAAGATTCGATATTATATCTACGTTACATCTCATTGTCCGCAGGCCGTATTACTCTTTGTAAAGTATAACAACAATGACCATTCAATAACGGTCTTTTCATAATCCATGCAGTTGTATCACCTTTCTGGTGACTTCTTTTCAGTTAAATTTTTGATACTGTACAGTACACACGTAAAGTGATTTTGTATTACAAGAATTCCATGAGTCAATTTTGGCAATATGTCCATGCATACACAATACGTTTTTGCCTAAAATTGGTTTTAAGAAATAAGTTACTCCACTAGAGCTCGTACGTTTGTATTTTTTGCAAATTTGAGATTTCAAAAATACTTAAACTGTATTTATTTTGAAAAAAATAGAATCGCACTGTCCCGGAATAGAGTTTCTTCACATAGATTTGAGATTGAAACTGGTAGGTGGAAGTTACTTAGTGATTTATCTTTTAATAAGAGGGAAATGTAGAAATTGTTTAATTTTAGAAGATGAACTTTAATTCATTTTGGACTGTTTGTTATATGATGAATTACGACAGTATATATATGTAGTATTGTATTGTAAACTTTATTGTCTATATACACTTTTGGAAAAGACCAAATATACCTAAATTTGCTGCATTGATGAATTCAGAAAATGAAATAGAAATAAGAAACTTATCAAACTTTTCTATGTTCGAAACACTATTCTTTACAGTTAATCAAAAGTTTGTCCAAACGCTGTGTCACTGTTACTTACATGTATATGCATTTATTTTCCTTGTTTTGTGATACTCACTTATTGATAGGATGTTATTTGTCTTTAGTATTTAGTTACAAGTAATATAATTCGAGACATGTTGATACTTGTATCACTAAGTGATAGTATATTCCATTATTAGATAACGTTTTCTAATTGCTAAAAATACTGTGTAACTGAATGATATATGTTTTATATGATAATGACTTTGACCATTTGACTTTATTATATGCTTATTTGTTATACGTATTGTGTATGCATGGACATATTGCCAAAATTAACTCATGGAATCCTTGTAATACACCCCTTATGGAGGCATATTACGCCGAAAGTACTTGGGTATTTTTACATAATATTATTAGTGAAAGTTTTGTAATTGCTAAAAATACTGTATTACTTAATGATATATGTTTTATATGATATTGACTTTGACCATTTGACTGTATTGTATGCTTATTTGTTATACGTACTATATATGCATGGACATATTGCCCGAATGAACTTTGAAATAAACTCTTGAAAATCTTGTAATACACCCCTGATGAAGGCATAATACGCCAAAAGTACTTGGGTATTTTTACTTTAGAAATGTATAAACGTCTATTTTCTCCTTGTATATATATATTTCAATTCTAAAAACAAAATATCATATTTAAAATCGTCGACTTCAGGACCTAAAATAAATGATTTACAATAAAAATTATCATCAAAATAATCGATATTGACTTTCACATTTTGAAATAAAGGCTGCATTTTTGGACATTCCCAAAATAAATGCAACCGAGTTTTTTTTCCTCTTGGAAATTGCAAAAGTACACATTTTACAACAAACAATTTTCATTTTGAACAAAAATGAGTTAGTTGCTTAAATTCTATGAATGATTCTTGTCTGAATCCACTGAATATAGGAATCTTTGGTACATTTAAATACATAACTATATATTAAACTCCAATATATAGCATTATTTGTACAATATGAATTCCATTGTTCTTGACATATTGGTACATTTTTATTTCTAACTAATGTTTCATAAAAATAGTCCCTATTGTTATTTTAATGTAATTAAAATAGGCGTAATATAACAGATCATATAAGGATATTGAAATTAATAAAATCATAACATATACAAATATCAAGCCTATGATATTGTAAACCATGACTTGTTTGTTTCTTGTGACATCTGTTCTAAGTAACTTAAATCTACAAAATCGCCTTTTTGATGAATATTCTCTTTATCAAATCTGATTCCTTAATTATAAAAAACTTTGAATATAAAAGTGTCTATTTCCTGCAAACAAGTTATGATTACAAAATAACGGCGTGTGTTACCTTAGTTTATACTATTTATACAAAGTTTATCTGTAAAAATCATATAAGCTTTTATAACATCTTTAACAAAGTTATCATTTGTCAGTTTACAAAACAGTTTACCTGTAATAATCACTTTATCAAAATTATACAAAGCCATCACAAGCTTTTCTGTTGCTGTTACTAACATATGTATTTCGTCCAACACATAAACCCCCTTTAGGGCCCCACAGATTAGGAACGCAGCGGTCAGCGGCCAGGTTAGTCTTTACGATGCTTCAACGGTTAAAGTAAGACGTATATACAAACTCACAGAAAAGAAAATCAATTAAACTAATAATCAAAACTAATTAATAATCTTAGGATTTCGGGTTTAGTGGTCATTTTAGATATTTGTGTAATTCGAGGTTTTTTGGAATTATGGAAGAAGAAGATCAAGTAGGTTTTTAAAAAATTATTAACCTTTAATTTAATGACAAGAATGTTGTACAAATTTAATTCTGATGAAATGGATATCACATTTCTCAAATATATGCTATGAAATTTTACAAAAATTGAATATCTTGCTGAAATAGATACCACGTTTCGCAAGTTAAAGTTATTATATTAAGTGTAATAACTATAATGTTTCGACAATGTATGAAGAAAATATCACAATTCTTGCTGAAATGGATACCATGTTTCGCAAGTTTAAATTATTATATAAAGTCGAATATATATAATGCATTGCCAGTTTATGGATGGATATACGTCCACTGGTTGTTTTAGCAAAAAGCTAAATGGAAAATTTGAAATTATAAGTTTATTGGTTACGTACAGGAATTATATCATTATATAAATATCTGAGATTTCTCATACAGTCCCACTTTCTTTCCAGTCTATATTGGCACCATGCCAGGGCGGAAATGACGTAGATAGGGACCACACAAACATTTTTGAACGTTTGTTGGAAATTATCTTTACAGAATCTGTAAAGATAAAAAGTGGGTGAGAATGTATATATCCGTCAATATCAATCATATTTAGACCATCTTCCTTATTATATATGATTTGATAACTACTGATTGCTCTATCTTTGCTTTACCTTCCCATATGAAATTATAAAATAAGTCATTAAGTGGTTTCAATAATACTTAATAAGGTTTTGATAAACTTATAAAACAATGAGTAAGTAAAGGAAGGAGTATTGACTTATCAACAGTATTTTTTCCAATTTGTCTTAGCATTCTTTTTTTTCCAGTGTCCTATATTATTTTTTCAACTTTCTGTAGGTTTTCATTAAAATTGAAATCAATAAGTTTTTTCTAAAACATCAAATATCAAAATTAACAGTTTAAACCATTAATACCAAGAAGAGCTGCGCATATCGTCGTCTTGTTCCGGTCAGACCCTTCAACACAGAATGATTGCCCTTCGCATATCATTGCCTTATTTCAGTCAAACCCTTCATCACAGAGTTATTGCTTTTGATTAGTCATGCAGTAATGCATATAGGAGCAATAATCGTCTCCGCGTTATTTCTCTGCAACTACTGGCTGTTATTCAACGAAACTTTATAAGAACCATCAATACAAAAGGAGATGTGCATATCATCGCCTTGTTTCGGTCAGACGCTTGAAAGCTCTTGATTAGTTGTGCAGTAAACATATAGAGCAATATTGCTAATTTTTCTTGCCACTGTTTGATTTATTTCAACGAGACTTTATGGGAACCATCACTACAAAAAGGAAATTTGCATCTCATTGGTATGTCCCGATTATGCTATTTACCACGAAGTTATGACCCCTGTTATGGCCCCAAATATTTATCATGTACACAGTATGAATCTTTTTATGCAATTATTTTCACTGGATTTCAGCATGTCTATTTCGATCCTTAAAGACTAGTGTAAATAAATATATAAATGAAGCCTTATGTCTCCAAGTTGTTGCGTCAGTAGTAACCAGTACTCGGCCGGGGTATAAATTCAACGAATTTGCATGTTTGACCTAACGATCCATAAAATTTTGCGTTTTGGATTGATTAAGAAGAAAATGGTCGGGTTCGATACAAGTGAAAATACGAAAGGTAAAATTTTACGATGAAAATGAAAATATGGATTTTATTTCATAAATATTTTCAAGGACCATCTCTCTTATGTTGTTAAAATAGTGGTCCGACCGTTTTGCATTTTATAAACAACTACAACATCCATGTAAAAACTGTAAATGTATTTAATTATGTTTTTTCCTAGTTATGGATTACATTGTATCTGTTAGAAAGAAAAAGGCAATAAAATATGATTAAAATGAACTCAATATTTGTTTGATAAGTATAGTCATCGTATCTGCTAGGCTTTCCCAAACAAAAAAATACATCAACAAATTATATCAAAATTGTGAATAAATCTGGAATAAATCATGTTTTCCTGATTTGTTAATACAATTTGTTCATGATTCATTAAATGAATCATAAATAAATTGTGCTTTTACTGGAAAGAAAAGGCCCCATTTATAATAGATTCATTACAAAAGTCAGATTTATTAACCATTGATTACAAACATAAGATATATTCAATACAACTTATTGCAAATTCATTACACTTGAACTGGAATGTATACAATTTATTCATGATTTATTGGAAATAGAACTTTTCCCGACTGCATTTAATACCATTTATTACAAATTCATTACACTTTAAAGTTCTGAGATATTCACAAGTTGTTCATGATTCATTAAAATCAGAGATTTTCCAGGATTTATTCAATACAATTCATAACATATTCATTGTACTTCAGATGTTCATAATTTGCTTAATTATAACAGAAATTTTCATTGATGTAGGTCCTTTTGTTTTACTGTTCATAACAACTAAACCCCTCTCAACTATACAAATATTTTTTTTTAATTTCCCTTTACTCATTACCGTACTTGTTTTTAATCAGTCACTGGAAAATATATATGGGTTTTTCAAGTCTCTTAGTTTAAGCATCACCATATTATTAATTCCATGCTCAGCGCAAAACGTAAAAAAAGAGTCAATTATACAAACTCGTTTTACTGTTAAATATGTTTAACTAATTTGCATGTAGATTTTATTGATTCAGAGTCAACTCGTCCCCTGGTCAACTCGTCCTCTGGTCAACTCGTCACCTTTTTGGTCAACTCGTCCCTTGGACAACTCGTCCCCTCGTCAACTCGTCCCCAACTCGTCCCCCCCCCCCCGTTGTTAATTAAATATATCATGACACGTGCCTTTGGTTATTAAAGTAAACACATAGTAATTTGATAACAGGATTAAAGACACATTTGCCTCTGTGGTTGGATACGTATATACATATTAAAAGAACGCGTGTCTTTAATTAGAAATTATACAAATCGCGTGAAAATCGTGCCAAAGGTTGTTATATAAAATTTTATTTTCCAAATGTCGACTTTGTTTTTGATGGTGTATGGTCAAATATGTGAAAATGTTGAATTAAATACAATTAATACATTCAATATGTTGACTTGTATTATACAAGAAATTCTGGAACTCGGTTTTATACAGCTCCTCTTTGAGATCAATTTAAAGATTTATTTATGGAAATTTAATATTAATCTTTACTTATTATTAGATGGCAATTTGAATATTTAGTAATTACTTTATGTTTTCAATTAGTTAATATCCACGGCAAATATCATTGTACGGATTTTTTATTTAAAAAATATAATGAAAAAAAAAAATACTAACTCTTTCAAAAGGCATGTATGTTTATACAACTCCTATGATAATGGACCATAATATTACAATGAAATTCAATTTTAAAAAAATCAGAAACAATTGACAATTTCACAACAAACAATTATCATGTTTTTAATTGACACGATCTTCTATAATGAGATCAATACGCACCGACATAAAGTTTTTAGCACTTCCAATTTCTGTTAATCTGTCGTCAGTCTTTAATCCATTCAGGGAGGAGGTAAAAATCAAAGAGTTGGACCTAATTTTAGTTTTAATTATCATTAAAACTCCGATTAATTAAACATTAATTGAATGTTTGCAAACTTACCTGTCTTTGTAATTTTACATCAAAGCTATGCACGTGGGTTAGATAAAGATCATTAAAATTTAACGTAAAAAAGACGTTATTTTATTAATATTTCGATATCAATCAAATTCATTATAAATTTTACATAAAACGTACTATTTAAAGACATTGATTTACAACATAATAGTGACGAATAGAGCGAACGTAGGGGACGAGTTGACCATATTAGGGACGAGTTGACTCTTTGAGGACGAGTTGACCAAAAGTAGGGGACGAGTTGACCAAAAAGGTGACGAGTTGACCAGAGGACGAGTTGACTAGGGGACGAGTTGACCGGATTGCATTTTATTTTTGAGTGATCAAGATCAGTTTTTGTCTTTCTTAATTATTGTTAATACGCAATCTGATCCATACCCACGGCTTTTTATGATTAGATCTATCATTATCAGTAAAAAAACTGTCGAATAGATTAACGTATATGCGTAAAAAGGTAAAATGTCGTAAAAAAGAGACTTAATTCTCTCGCGGACTTAACATCTGTTGTTAGTTTATTGTTTTGAACAGCATGGCTCCCAGCCGCGCGATTAAACGATAAGATCTTGCAGGGAACTGCAGCCTACCGAGCGCCCCCTATCAGCCGACAACAGAACAAGATTAATAGGAAACGAAATTTTTTGGCCATTTCAGAAAAAAGATAACTTACCATACAAACAGTTTTCTTTCTTTTGGATATAACTAATGTCAGAAACAAACTAACTTACAACAGATTTTGTCATTGCAGCTGCAAAATTAGGAACTTTATACAATACTATAGTAGCTAGGAATAACATTTCGTTTGCATTAATTCTATGCATAGGAAAAAGGCGGTTATTTTGGAAGATGAAAACTTGTGGTGTTACAAAAAAATATGGATAAAAAACAATATCAAGGCATCTAGACTACTGATAGATGGTATACTGATAGACGGTAAGTTCAAAATTTTCTTTCGTTCTACATAGCGTTTTTAATAACCTTCTAGATCATATGTAAGTTGGCAAAAAATAAAATTTACTGGAGTAATGTGCAGATTAGGATAACGATCGATTCGCCCCATAACGACTCGCCCCATTTTAGTGACGATTCGTCCCCCCCCCCCCCCTAATGGCACCACCTTAAATTAAATATTTTTTTATTCATTTGATTTGGATTGAAAAATATTTATGATACAAGATACAAGTTTTAAAATATGCACGCATGTGGATATCTATGTACAGCTCATTTTAAAAACATAAATCTGCATTGTTTCACACTGAGCTCATCTGCACATTTGAATGCGATGAAAAATGATGTTCTTTTTTATTGAAGACTATTTTTCTTTTACTTAGTTATCTCGCAGAAAACTGAAAAGAGCTAACTGAAAAGAGCAGCAAAGAAAGGACAGAACGTAAAAATCAGCAACTCTGATGAGATGGTAAAAAGCAGATGAACGGGAGATAATAAAATGCAGATGGACGGCTTCTTTGATCGTGAAGAGTTTGCTATTAGTTATGGGACGAGGGCATTCCAAGGAAATGACATATATGAGTCTTTAAAGCGTAAGTATAGGGCTACATATATATTAATCATTTTAAAAACGACAATGTGCTTTTTAAATATTAAGTACTAGTAAATGATAAAAAATAATACTTTTCAATCTGAATTTTGTTCATGTACATATAGTAATTCAATGTCATAGCCTTTCAATTTCGTTTTAAATTTAATTGAAGCAAATGGTAAAAAACTGGACTTGCTACAAAATATTTGTTCATTCCTCTGTTGAAAATGAAATCGAACATTCACCGGTTTGTTTTATCAACAAATATTTATCTATCATCAGACTTTGTGAAATATACTGCTGGTTTTTATTCAATAGAACATGTACAGTCCAAAGTGGTTGAGTCCTTTAGTGTATTTGGCTCGAGTTGAAATTCAAATTCAGATTGTATTGCAAATAGAACAAAAATATATTATACTTTTTTCAGAGTGATATGTCAGAAGTCTAAGTTTAAATTTTGATATTTTATTTATAAATATGATACTTTTTATGAGAATTTTCTTTTCTATTTCAGAGTATGCCATTCATTGCCTCAGTATAGAGATTCAACATTTAATGATTATAGGAATAAAAAAGGTGTAGCTCCAGACAGACACTGAAAAGGAAGGCAAAGATGTTTTCAGACTGACATAAAGCCCTAGTTTCTAAAACTAGAAATATATTCCTAACAGCAAGCACGAATATTTCCAGAATTATTCCCCTTTACTTGTTTACCTGACATTACCTGTTTTATTTGCAGGGATATTTATGAAATGAGCTATGCACGTACATTATGAGTTTTCAATGTTATGATGTGGTGGCATAGATTTTTTCACAAATTTTAATCTTGTTGTATGTTCTTGATTAATCTAGTCAGCTTTTGTTTGTAAAAAAAAAAAGAAAAATAAATAAAATTTATCAAGATATGTTATTATTATTATTATTATTATTATTCATATTTTTCTCCGGAATTGACACCATCATTGGAACCTGCATTTATTCAAAATCCATTAAATGAATATAAGCAGGCAAGCCTGATTTGTTAATGATTCATTAAATACATTGAATTTCGGTTTATGGAAGAAGAAAAAAATACAATTTATTAGTGATTCATTAACAATTTATTTGCAATTCATTAATGAATCAGTTGGTCAGCGAACCTAATTTATTGCAAATTGATTAACCTGATTTGTTGATAATTCATTGACTAAGTCAAGAAAAGGACCAAATTCATTACCCATTTGTTAACCTGATTTATTAACAATTTATAATAAGTTGGTAAATGGACCCAATTCATTACCAATTCATTTCACTGATTTATTAACAATTTATTCATAATGCATTGGCTCATTTGCATGTCATTTCCATCTATAATAAATTGGGAATAAATGGTAAATTTGTTTATCATTTATTATACTGATTCATTCCTATCTTTTTTTTGTTTGGGTTGTTTTTAAATTATTGTTTCCTTAAAATACATTGTAAATGGTTTGTGGTTTTAAACTTCTGTGCTTTTGAAATTTAATTTAAGGCTTCGTTTGTCAAGCAAAATAATAAGTATCAATGGATGTCAGTGTCTGTAATAATTTATCACAAGTAATGCTTTGTGTAGGACTTAGATATTTTAATTATTAGTAGTAAAGGGTTTAAGGGGTGAGTAAGTAGGAGCTGGTGCAAGTGCAAAGGAGTAAGTGCTAGGTGCGAATTGCCTATTGTGAGACGTGTTATAATTGCATGGCGGAGACGTGTTAAAAGTGTATTATTATTATTATGTATCACGCTTAAGCCTATTATTATAATTGTTACGGTAATTGATTGAACACGCGCTATATGTAAATATTTGAATAGACCTTTAAAGCGAAAGTATACTTTGAAAGATGGTACAAAGGAAACTATTTAATACACAATGGCCAAAAAATGTAATAAGCTTTGTTTACGGAGCATAATGTTCCGGTGCAGAAACCCCACCCTCTTCTAAACGTGCACTCTTTCTATTTTATGCGAAAGTTTAACGCAATTATAAACCATTTAAGTATATACCATGGATTCTGCTGCTACTATCGATAAGAGCCTTGCAGATAGTTTACTTATGAAGGATACTAATATTAACATTACTAATAGAAGCGGGCAGAAGTATCAAAATTGCAACCGCGAAAGTGCTTCCCGTCGTTTTAATGAACTGAACGGGAATCTCTGTATGAAAACGCTT